>NC_084738.1:29003290-29020790 GCF_033978785.1 Entelurus aequoreus
GGGTCACCCAAACAATTTTGTGGAATAGCCTTAATTTCTAAGAACAAGAATAGACTGTCGAGTTTCAGATGAAAGTTCTCTTTTTCTGGCCATTTTGAGCGTTTAATTGACCCCACAACTGTGATGCTCCAGAAACTCAATCTGCTCAAAGGAAGGTCAGTTTTGTAGCTTCTGTAACGAGCTAAACTGTTTTCAGATGTGTGAACATGATTGCACAAGGGTTTTCTAATCATCAATTAGCCTTCTGAGCCAATGAGCAAACACATTGTACCATTAGAACACTGGAGTGATAGTTGCTGGAAATGGGCCTCTATACACCTATGTAGATATTGCACCAAAAACCAGACATTTGCAGCTAGAATAGTCATTTACCACATTAGCAATGTATAGAGTGTATTTCTTTAAAGTTAAGACTAGTTTAAAGTTATCTTCATTGAAAAGTACAGTGCTTTTCCTTCAAAAATAAGGACATTTCAATGTGACCCCAAACTTTTGAACGGTAGTGTAAATCGATTATTAATGCATCTTTGATTCATGTACTGTATATTGATGCAGTTTTACATTTCTTTTTGTTTCGCTAAATCAGTGTTTATCACTTGCAACTTTTAAAAACAGTGCATTTGTAATAAGAAATTCCCATCACATTTATGAAATTCATGGAAATGTCTGCAATACTGGAACATAGGTACCCTAAAATTAAAGAGCTGGTCGGATCTCTCGGTGAGGTGGCTCACTTCAGACAGCCACATTTTAGAACTATCTGCATTACCTTTTTTACAATAAATAAATCGATTATCCATTATTGACGTTTTCTATTCGATTTTATGATCGCTCATGTCCGAATTGCGATGCATCTAAAAATCGATTATTTCCCCCACCTATACTTCCCCTTGGCCTCCTACCGGTCAAGTGTGCCCTAAACACCTTCCCAGGGACCAGATGCCCGAACCACCTAAGCGGCTTTACTCTGAGCTCCTCACGAATGACAGAGCTTCTCACCCTATCTATAAAGGACATCCCGCCACCCGACAGAGGAAACTCATTTTGGTCGCTTGTACCCGTGATCGTGCCCTTTCGGTCATAAACTAAAGCTCATGACCATAGGTGAAGATGGGAACGTAGATCGACAGGTAAATTGAGAGATTTGCCTTCCGGCTCGGCTGCTTCTTAGACTTAGACTTAGACTTCCTTTTTATTGTCATTCAAATTTGAACTTTACAGTACAGATAAGAATGACATTTTGTTGCATTAGCTCATGGTAGTGCAGGATAAAAAAGCAATAAGGTGCATATATAAATAAATAAATTGGTTACTGTACAGATAAATATACTGCACTTGTTCATATGCATCCACGTTTATGGATGTATGTTATATTGTCTTTTTTATTCCAGCGAGTTAATCCATTTTGGGGGGAGTTGAGGGGATAATTAGGATGCGTTCAAGAGTCTTACGGCCTGAGGGAAGAAGCTGTTACAGAACCTGGAGGTTCTGCTTGGGAGGCTGCGGAACCTCTTCCTAGAGTCCAGCAGTGAAAACAGTCCTTGGTGGGGGTGGGAGGAGTCTTTGCAGATTGTCTGAGCCCTGGTCAGGCAGCTGCTTTTTGCGATCTTTATCATAGCAGATCAATACAGGGTCCGCATCACTGCAGACGCCGCATTAATTTTTAATATTACATTAAAAAATTTTTTGTTATCAGACAATTAACATTTATTAACACACAAGTGCCGAAAATTGGTACTGTTAAGTACTGGTATCGGTTCCCGTATGCTGGGAGTTAGTACCATATTGGTTCAAATGTGAAAGGCACCCTGTTTTTAACTACAGCTGCTATCTAATACCATCCAATTGAAAAGCTGTACCAGAACATTGGACTTTTGCAAAGATACACATGTCCCCTCTTGGTTGGCTTTATCTGATCTTGATCTAATTCAGCTCCATAGTTTTTTAAAGATTTTCCCAAACTTTTATTGGAGCGCCGGACCCCCAGCAGTGTCTCAACCATATTTGTGGGAAACCTGTATCACCCACCATGGGCAGATAAAAAATCGTGCCAGGACCAAGTCCTGGAGTATTTAATAACCACCATAGACACAATTAAAGCGTCTTCCCCCCATATGGGGCTATATTTATGTGGGGATTTCAATAAATTGCCCACAAAAATGCTGACCTCCTCCCACCCCGATATTCGGCAGATAGTTAAACGTCATACACGTGGGCAAGCCACCCTAGATCTGATTTTTACAAACATGGCTAACTTCTACAGCCCCCCAACCACCCTTGCCCCCCTAGGTGCAAGCGACCACAAGTGCTTGGTGCTGAGCCCAGTGAATACAACAGGGCAGAAACAACAGGTGAAGAGGAGTAGGGCTCGATTAGTGACCACAGAAAGAAAAGAGGCTCTGTCAACATGCATTGCTATGATTGACTGGTCTGCTGTCTATGAGGCTGTGGACGTCACTGCCAAAGCAGCAAGTTTTAACAACTATATCCAGACAGCAATGGACATATGCATGCCTGTGCGACTGAAAAAAATTACAAATGCGGACAAACCATGGATGACAGAGAAAATAAAACAGGCTATAAAGAAAAGACAAAAAGCCCACAATAAATGAGGTAAAGTGGGAAAATGGAGAGAAATCAGAAACTCCTTCCAAAGACTTATACGCAAGGCAAAAACTAGATATTATAAAAATGAAATGCAAAACCTAAAGAAAAAGAACCCCAAAGAGTGGTGGGACTATATAAATAAAGGACTAGGACGCGCTAAATCATCAACTGATGGAATAATCAAAATACAAGAAGTTGAAGAGGACAAAACTGCAGAAGCCCTGAACAACTTCTTTGCGGAGTCGTGGACTAAAGCAACGCCCTATTGTGTCTATCCCCTACCAAGAGCTACACCAAGTGACATCTGTAGCATAGGTGAGATGGAGCTAGCCCTCACTCGGCTGGACCCCCAGAAAGCAAGTGGGCCGGATGGCATTCCCACCTGGCTGCTGAAAGAACATGCAGAGGACCTGGCACCGGTCATCACACATCTGGCCAACTGCTCTTTCCAACAGGGGTGTGTCCCCGATGTATGGAAGGAGTCAAATGTCTGTCCCATACCCAAAGGCCAAGACCCTGGCTCAATCTCAAACTGGCGTCCTATCTCACTAACTTCTTGTGTGGGGAAAACAATAGAACGTTTTGTGTTGAAAAAGCTTATGCCAACAGTGCTTGACGTATGTAAAAATCAATATGAATATCTGCCTAAGCACAGTACTACAACGGCTCTAGTCAGGGCAATGCACACCTGGCTTACCGAAACCGATTCCAAACCAACGATGGTGAGAGTACTGTTGGCAGATATGTCGAGAGCTTTTGATGTAATTGACCATGGGATCCTGATGCAAAACATACTGGACCTAGGACTGTGCCCATATCTGACAGCCTGGCTACATAGTTACATCTCAGGAAGGAGACAGAGAGTGGTGGCAAATGGAGCTCACAGCCCCTGGATTGAAGTTACATCTGGGGTGCCACAAGGGGGTGTTGTCTCCCCATATGTCTTCCTCCTTTACATGGCCACCCGGGATGCTGTTTTTGAGGACACCCTTGAATGTCGGATATGCAGACGACATCGGGCTATCGAGAGCGATTTCCATATCCAACATCATGTCAGACACAACGATGTGCCAGGAGGCACAAAGGCTGGATGAATGGGCAGCAAATAAGAAAATGATACTCAACGGGAAAAAGTCGGTAGAACTCCGGATATGTTTTGCCCGAAATCCATCACAACCTCCTGCACTGATGTTGGGGGGACAGGAGGTCCCTGTCGTGGAAACAACAAAGTACCTGGGTTACCACCTCGATCAAAACCTGACTGGATATGTGCACATGGAGAAGGCAATAAAAACCGCCTCCAAGCGGCTGCACTACCTCACAGTCATGGCGAGACATGGACTACCTGCAGACGACCTTGTTACCATCTACACCACACTCATCAGGCCGTGTCTGGAATATAGCTCAGTGCTCTTATTGGGCTGCTCCAAAAAACAACAAGCAGAGCTAGAGCGAGTCCAGAAACGTGCCTGTAAAATCATTACGAGGAGAGCTGGAAACATCTCACAACCCCTACCATCACTCCAGACCAGGAGAGAGGAGGCTGCAGTGAAGCTGGTCAGGGATATGCATGATGAGCAACACCCTCTGCATGACCTGCTACCTCCAACACGAGGCAGCCGCACTGCCAGGACATTGAGGAACCAACATAAGCTGGCTGAACCCGAGCCCAAAGCCAAGACAAAGAGACTTAAAAACTCTACCCTGTATACTGCAATTAAACTGTATAATAATACTATCTAATTAAATAAGTAATACAGTCATATACCAGAATGCTAATAGTTTCCATGCTGCTGTTGCCCTGAAAATCCATCCATTCATCCATCTTCAACCGCTTATCCGGAATCGGGTCGCGGGGACAGCAGCTCCAGCAAAGACCCCCAGACTTCCCTCTCCAGAGCAACATTTGCGACTTCCTCCTGGGGAATTCCGAAGCGTTCCCAGGCCAGAGAATGAAAATGTTTTTTTTATATAAAATACTGTCTGTTCTTTTATTTTTTTAAATCTTTGTTTGTTTAATATTCATTGTAAAGTTCAGCTGTTTTTTCAGTGGGGCCTTGGCTCCACTGCAAGCATGAATAAATAAAGTCAAGTCAAGTCAAGTCAAAGCTTGATGGAGCCTTTGGACATGTTAGACCTCTAATTGTCTTTGCTCCTAGAGCATGTCTTCCCATCACTCCCTTCAAACCCTTGGTCTTTCCATGGCGTGTTCCTGTCAAAACCCGAAAGTTAATTTTCTTCGGTGGTGTTGAAAATCCAATCAAACCCACATCTCCTCTGTGAAGACGGAGCTCCCATTACTTTTTCTTTGCGGGGGGAACCCTATTAGTTGATGTTTATGAGCTTAGAAACAACGCTTTAGGCGCTGCCATGATGACTTAAGCCTGTAAGCGAGCTGAAGTATTACACGGAAACAATGAGCTCGGTCTGAGGGAAGTCTGTGTAGAAGAGGCAGTGGGGATTGAGGGGGCATCCATCATCTTAATAGAAATGACAGGAGGGAGAAAAAATATGTGAGTGCACTGCTGACTTACATTGTGTATTGTACGTACATGAAAAAGAAGATTTACACATCTCTGAGTGGATGTGTGCTGGTTTGTGTTTGACTCATCTAGTCTGGTTTGTGATAGTGGCGTGGCACAGTTGGGAGAGTGGCCGTGCCAGCAACCTGAGGGTTCCTGGTTCAATCCCCACCTTCTACCAACCTGTTGTGTCCTTGAGCAAGACACTTCACCCTTGCTCCTGATTTGTCGTGGTTAGGGCCTTGCATGGCAGCTCTCACCATCAGTGTGTGTGAATGGGTGAATGTGGAAATAGTGTCAAAGCGCTTTGAGTACTTTGAAGGTAGAAAAGCGCTATACAAGTATAAACCATTTACCATTTAATTGGGATCTGAGGCCTTTGAGAGGCTGGTACTTAAGGGAATTTCACAGACCTGATCCCTATGTGCATCTTAAAGCACAGAAGAATTTAAGCCACTGCAAGCATCACAGCACAGTAGCACCGGTGTTTATGCTCTGTTTCCTTTAAGTATGTGGCATGTCATCATATTTGTGCATCTTTTTTAAATGCACTGTTTTTTCTCTCTCTCTCTCTTGCAGTTCTGTCAGTACTGCAGTCGAATGAGGAACACACACTTGTCCCTCAGAGTAAGTGCATGGGTGACATTGAGGAATTGGCAGCCTGCTATGAACGTAAGCTCATAGAGGTGAGTGCATTCCTTTGTTATACATTATGCTGTAGCACAAGGTAGAGCGGGTGTCTCACAAAAGTGAGTACACCCCTCAAATTTCAGCAACCAACTGTATTACAGTATAGCAAGAGACACTACGATATAGATTCAACTAGCATTGACATTAGAGTAACCAGTATGTAGATTGTATAGCTGCATAGATTTAATGTCCACAGAAAATTACTAAACATGCAAAACTTATTTTGTAAATAAACACAGTTGGTCTTTGATTTGCCAACTTTTGTGTTACAAACACGCTCCATTAGTTAGGAAAAAAACACAATTGGTCAGTAAACACGGTTTAAGAACGAGTTACACATTGGGTCTGATCTACTAAAGGTCGCCGTGGTTTAAAACAGGGATTCTTTACCGTTTCGACCTTGGGGCCAAACTTTTCAACTACAGAAATATTAACACAGAATTAGTAGTCATACTCTTGATTTTAATTGCATTTAATAAATATATCGAAATCCACAGTTTACAACTTAGTTAAATGATATGAAACAATGTGTTAATCATAAGTATATTTAACACATAAACCTTAGGCTTAGGTCAGGCTAATAAGAAAATTAAGTACTAATCAAAAATACTTCATAAGAATGGTCTTATAAATGACTGACAGAGAATAAATTGACATACAACGTCGTTGTGCTAAAATAAATGAACTGAATTATTAATATATATGTTTTTTAAAGGCCTACTGAAATGAATTTTTTTTATTTAAACGGGGATAGCAGATCTATTCTATGTGTCATACTTGATCATTTCGCGATATTGCCATATTTTTGCTGAAAGGATTTAGTATAGAACAACGACGATAAAGATTGCAACTTTTGGTATCTGATAAAAAAAAGGCTTGCCCCTACCGGAAGTAGCGTGACGTAGTCAGTTGAACATATACGCAAAGTTCCCTATTGTTTACAATGATGGCCGCATGAAGTGAGAGAGATTCGGACCGAGAAAGCGACAATTTCCCCATTAATTTGAGCGAGGATAAAAGATTTGTGGATGAGTAAAGTGCAAGTGAAGGACTAGTGGGGAGTTGAAGCTATTCAGATAGGGAAGATGCTGTGAGAGCCGGGGGTGACCTGATATTCAGCTGGGAATGACTACAACAGTAAATAAACACAAGACATATATATACTCTATTAGCCACAACACAACCAGGCTTATATTTAATATGCCACAAATTAATCCTGCATAAAAACACCTGCGTGTTTGTTACGCTAGCTCCTAGCTCCTCTGCTAGCTCCTAGCTCCATAGAACACGCCAATACAATTCAAACACCTGATCAACACACACAATCACTCAGCCCAAAAGACCGTTCACCTAACCCAAGGTTCATAAAGCTTATATATTTTTAAAAAGTTACGTACGTGACGCGCACATACGGTCAAGCTATCAAATGTTTAGCAGCCAAGGCTGCATACTCACGGTACCTGATATTCAGCTGGGAATGACTACAACAGTAAATAAACACAAGACATATATATACTCTATTAGCCACAACACAACCAGGCTTATATTTAATATGCCACAAATTAATCCTGCATAAAAACACCTGTGTGTTTGTTATGCTAGCTCCTAGCTCCTATGCTAGCTCCTAGCTCCATAGAACACGCCAATACAATTCAAACACCTGATCAACACACACGATCACTCAGCCCAAAAGACCGTTCACCTAACCCAAGGTTCATAAAGCTTATATATTTAAAAAAAAGTTACGTACATACGCAAAAAAAAGTTGCGCACATACGGTCAAGCGATCAAATGTTTAGAAGCCAAAGCTGCATACTCACAGTAGCACGTCTGCGTCTTTGTCATCCAAATCAAAGTAATCCTGGTAAGAGTCTGTGTTGTCCCAGTTCTCTACAGGCGTCTGTGTATTGAAGTCAAAAGTCCTCCTGGTTAGAGTCTCTGTTATCCGAGTTCTTCCATCTTGACTGCATCTTTCGGGAATGTAAACAAAGAAGCGCCGGCTGTGTACTGTTGTTGCTGACTACGTTCGAAAAATACGTCCATTTCGCACCGACAACTTTCTTCTTTGCTTGCTCAGCTTCCTTCTCCATAATGCAATGAACATGATTGCAACAGATTCACGAACACAGATGTCCAGAATACTGTGGAATTATGAAATGAAAACAGAGCTTTTTCGTATTGGCTTCAATGTGGAAGGCATACCCGTGTTCGCCGGTCTACGTCACGCGCATACGTCATCCTCAGAGGTGTTTCGAACCGGAAGTTTAGCTGCAAATTTAAAATGTCACTTTATAAGTTAACCCGGCCGTATTGGCATGTGTTATAATGTTAAGATTTCATCATTGATATATAAACTATCAGACTGCGTGGTCGGTAGTAGTGGGTTTCAGTAGGCCTTTAACTAAACTGTCAATAAAATTAAAGTGCAAATGAAAATACAGCTTCACCACTTTAATTGTTATTTTTGCACTTCTCTATGACTTTAGCGCCAGTCTTCCTTTGTTTGGTATTCTCATTACTGCCACAAGTGATGGGAAAGTATCTTACAACTGAGTACCGCTGCGGACCACAACTGAGAAAACAGATGTTTTTTGGCGGCCCAACAATGGGCCCCTGCCCTATGGTTAAGAAACACTAGTTTAAAACGTGCAAACTTGATAGCCCACACTAGGGTTGTACGATATACCGGTATTAGCATAGTACCGCAATACTAATGAATCATATTCGGTACTATACCGCCTCTGAAAAGTACCGGTCCGCCAGTCGGCAGTGTTTTAGCTACTTCTAAATCACTAATCCTCGCCCCCATGGCGACAAATAAAGTACGTTTCTTACAAGTATCATTCCTGCAGGACGAGGAATAGCTAAACATGTTTCACTACACACCGTAGCTCACCGGCATCAAAATGTAAACCAACGCCATTGGTGGATCTACACCTAACATCCACTGTAACCATACCAAAGTACAGGAGCGTATCTAATCAATACTACTGTGATTGCATCGATATGTTTTGGTATCACAACATCTTCTTTTGTTTTTTTAAAATTTATATTACGTTTATAAACTTAGGAAATACGTCTCTGGACACATGAGGACTTAGAATATGACCAATGTATGATACTGTAATGACTTGGTATCGGATTGATACCCACATTTGTGGTATCATCCAAAACTAATGTAAAGTATCAAACAACAGAAGAATAAGTGATTATTATATTTGAACAGAAGTGTAGATAGAACATGTTAAAAGAGAAAGTAAGCAGATATTAACAGTAAATGAACAAGTAGATTAATAATTATTTTTCTACCACTTGTCCTTAATAATTTTGACAAAATAATAGAATGTAAAATGACACAATATGTTACTGCATACGTCAGCAGCTAAATTAGGAGCCTCTGTTTGCTTACTTACTAATAAAAGACAAGTTGTCTTGTATGTTCACTATTTTTTTTAAGGACAAACTTGCAATAGGATACATATGTTTAATGTACCGTAAGATTTTTTTGTTAAAATAAGACCAATAATGCGATTTTTTGTGGTTTCCTTTATTTAGAAAAGTACCGAAAAGTATCAAAATAATTTTGGTACCGGTACCAAAATATTGGTAACGGGACAACACTGGCGCACATCAAGTCCTTTGGGCCCCAGTACGCCATTCCTACTCACCCCCCAACTTCGACACGTGTGTGTGTGTGTGTGTGTGTGTGTGTGTGTGTGTGTGTGTGTGTGTGTGTGTGTGTGTGTGCGCGTGTGCTTTTGATTGATTGATTGAAACTTTTATTAGCAGATTGCACAGTGAAGTACATATTCCGTACAATTGACCACTAAATGGTAACACCCGAATAAGTTTTTCAACTTGTTTAAGTCGGGGTCCACTTAAATTGATTCATGATACAGATATATACTATCAAATATACACTAACATCATAATACAGTCATCACACAAGATAATCTTAAAATAATGCATTGAATTATTTACATTATTTACAATCCGGGGTGTGGGATATGGAGGGGGGTGGGGGGTTAGGTTTGGTTGGTATCAACACTTCTGTCATCAACAATCAGCATCAACAATTGCATCATCAGAGAAATGGACATTGAAACAGTGTAGGTCTGACTTGGTAGGATATGTGCAGCAAGTAGTGGACATAGAGAGAGAGATATCAGAAAGCATAAGAAAAAACATTTGATTATTAACAATCCGGGGAGGGTGTTAGTTTAGGGTTGAAGTTGCCTGGAGGTGTCCTTTTATTGCGGTTTTGAAGGAGGATAGAGATGCCCTTTCTTTTACACCTGTTAGGTTCGCATTCCACATTGATGTGGCATAGAAAGAGAATGAGTTAAGACCTTTGTTAGATCGGAATCTGGGTTTAATGTGGTCAGTGGAGCGGCCCCACAGAGACAAAGACAGTGGATGACTGACAGGAGGGTTCACTTTCAAGAGGTTTCTTTCGTTCCGCTACAGATAGCTCGAAAAGTTATGGGCACGTTTTGATTAAACTTTCCGAAATGTCAGAAATGGGATAAGGAACAAGTAATTACATTTTGGGGTGATCCAGATCACCGCCTGGATTCAAGATAGAGCCTGGCGGAGGGCTGTTAATTCTTGAATTTAATGATTTTATTACTAGTGTGTATATTATGTACTGTTTTAATGTGTTCTGTGCACAGTGTGTGGCTTAGGTGGTAATTTAGGTATAAGGTCTGACTTACATCGCAGTCTAAGAACAGAACTTGTTTGTAACCCTTGTCTGTTCCCTATTTGGGAACAGACAAGTACCAAGATAAATGTCTCTCCTGAAGTCAAGCATGGCGGTTGTAGTGTCATGGTCCAGGGCTCAGTAATGTATGTACTGTGAAGAGCATGATTCCCTGGAACTGGGCTACATGGCAATTTTCCAACAAAATAAGGAGTCCAAACAAATCTCCCAAGATGACAAGTACCTTGCTGACAAGGCTGAAAGTGAAGGTGGCCAAGTATGTCTCCAGACCTGAACCCAATTAGCTCTGGTGAATTCCATGCCCAAGAGGATTTCAGGTTCTGTTCGAGATAACAATGGTGCTCACACTAAATATTGACAGTTTGGACACCATTTGTACATGCTCACTGTGAGATGTACTCACTTTGTCCAGTATTTACACAATAATGACTGCATGTTGAATACATTTCAAATAACACTAAATCTATACTGACTTTCCAAGATGTACACTGACTATTCCAACTTATAGTATATTCAGGTTTCATAAATATCAAATAAGAACATACTTATTTAAACATACTTTTAACAAACAATTGCCGTGTTTTTAGATGTGAAGTTTTTTTAACTGGTTTAATATGTTTTACTTGCTTTTAACGTATTTGTCCTGTAAAACACTTTGTGCACCATTGTGATGTTGTAAGGTGCTATACAAATAAACTTTGAGTGATTGATTGATTTATGTAAAAAATGTTGTCTCTTCAGAAGATATAAGAAATGGTTGCTGAAATGTGAGGGGGGTTCTCACTTTGGTGAGGATGTGTGTGCTAGTGACTTCACAATGCATGCTTTTCACAAGATAGCAACTTGCAGGATGTGTTTGGCTTTGACATTAAGCTTCACTCTATTTTACTCTGTTGCTCAAATTGAGTCATAATACAGTTATTTTCAAATAAGCATAATCCGTACAGCTCATTTGTTGAGGGTTTCAATGAATCCATTACTTGTGGGTGGATGCACTTGAGTAATATTGTTAGCAGTGTATTTATTCAAACTAGTTTATTGGGTATAATGTTACCATGTGCAAGGCTAATTACAATTACTGTGAGATTGCCCAATGACATGCCAGCTCTATTGAGATCGACAGAAGGAATTATTGTATCGGCATTTTTACATTTAAATTTTAAGAGTTTTGGACAATATATATACACACATCCGCATTTTTAAACATTATTTTTCGTGTCAAAATATCACTTTTGCGGGTTTTTTTTAGGAAATACTGTAGCGTGTAAGGACATGAGTCGATTGAGGAGTGTCAAAAGATGGAGCTAATTGTTTTTTTGACATTCAGACATTGTTTTTTTAATCACCAATCGAGCAGCATCTATATATCCGTGGCTTCTCAGTGCAACAACACACAACTCCGGAAATGTGTCCAGGTGAAAACTTTCTAACAATAACAGTTCTGTGGGTTAATTACCGTATGTAAACCTACTACATTATCAAAAAAATATGATCCAAACAAACTTTGTTGGACGCTGGCCTCAGCCGCAGTTATTCACTGTTTTATCTTGCTTAAACGCTGCACTGATTTGCAGGACAGGAAAACGATCGGGGGTGCCGAAACAAGCTTGCTCATTCGCGTAGATAGCATCATCTAGCTAGTTTACTTGTTGTCACCTGCGTTCACTCTACGAGCCACAATGTTGACAGCTTTCTACTTTGCTGCTAATCATATTTGGATGATTACAATCCGAACACAGTTAGTTCCAAACCAGTTGTAGTTCTAGAGCAGTGGTTCTTAACCTTGTTGGAGGTACTGAACCCCACCAGTTTCATATGCGCATTCACCGAACCCTTCTTTAGTGAAAAATGAAATTTTTTTTTTTCAAATTCAAGGCAAAGTTATATGTTTTTGGTAACACTTTAGTACGGGGAACATATTCTAAGTAACAAAGACTTAATTTAGAGTTATTTGGTTAGGGTTAGGGCCAGGGTTAGAGGGTTAGGGTTATAATAAGGCCGTGCCGAATAAGGCATTAATAAGTACTTAATAATGACTAGTTAAGAGCCAATATGTTACTAATTTGCATGTTAATAAGTAACTAATTAATGGTGAATATGTTCCCCATACTAAAGTGTTACCATGTATTTACTGGTGCACAAAATGAACCGTGCATGAACATCACCTTGTTCAAAGAACAAAACCAACACAGTGCATAAACTCACAACAAATTATACACCTGCAAATCAGTCTGACTTCTGTTGTTGCCGTATCCGTAATACGCCGATAGGGAGAAGTTTGTATTTACACGATGAGTCGGGTGTGTTTTGACCTCCACCGAACCCCTGAGGCCGACTCACAGAACCCCTAGGGTTTGATCAAACCCAGGTTAAGAACCACTGTTCTAGAGCATTTATTAGTAACCAACAGAGGTCACAACATTGGAAGTATATCACCCAAAGGTGCGTGGCTATAGGATAGAGTTGTCAAACAGGAAATGTTTTCTGAGTTATTTGCATGCATGTTATAGAATTCTACATTACAATTTAAATGATAATAATGTTAGTAAATTATCTAATGTAAGAAACAAACAATTCTGTGGTACATTACATAGGACATTTAAGTGTCCAAAATGTTGGTTGATGAGAAGACATCTAAAGGTGAAATATAGTGTACACATGCACCCAATTGCAGAAAATGTAGTCTTTTTCTTTCAGGGCTTACGTGGTAAAACTGTTCCTCTTTTTTTCGTCAGTTTTCCTCTTTTTTTTCTAAAAGGCTGCTCTTATGCCTGTATTAGTATAGTTGCTTGGCCACCAATCACAACTTGCCACTCACCAAGCTTAGTAACAAAAAGTTGGATATCTCCTCGTCTCTGTCCCTCTTACAGGCTGCCTAGTACTAATACTCTCAAATGAAATACGTATTTGTCTATAGACCTAGTATAAGAAATATATATATTTTGAAGATTGGGAAGTCTTCCACCTGCTTTCTTTTATTCCTAATGGGATACTTTACCAATGATGTGATTTTCAGCAGTACCTGTCAATAGTTTTTTGAACAGGAGCCAGCAATCTTGTGGAACATGTGATCGACTTTTGAAAATGCCATTTTCAAGCTTGTTGCTTCCTACTGAGGCTTTCTAGAACCAGCTACATAGTGTAGGTAACACTGTATTTTTGCCTTTTTCCTCTGAGAATCTTGCGTCTGACTGAAACATTAAGGAGTGGGACTATCCAGGACAAGCTGCTGTGTGCTCAAACAACCACCAGATACCATCTGTGAACAGATAATACCTGTATCATCTCTCTCTCTTTCGGACGTATCCGGTCTTATCAGGTCGGTAGTGCATTCTTCACGCATTCTAAACTCAAGCTTAAAGGGGAACTGCACTATTTTTTGGAATTTTGCCCATCATTGACAATCCTTATGTAAGACAAGTACACATCTTTTTTTATGCATTCTAACTAGTAAATAAATGCGTTGTCATCCTTTTATTTTTAAGGTGCGATGAATTATTTATAATCTAAAATAAACTTTCACAAGTTCCGAGGCGAGAAAGCAGCTAACCAGCTCATGATGTCAATATAGCCACACAAGCTAATTAGGGCCCTGTGATCACGACGCCGCTAAAAATAGTTAGTCTGTGTTAGTGCTTATAATAACAATATCACTAAAGTTGGTTCATATTCAGGTCACGAAATGTAAATTGACTATTGTTGGTGGTTTATGAATGGTTATTTAGAGGGTTTTATGGCCAGAATAGAGGACCTCCCATTGACACCAATCTAAGCTGACTTTTTTTTATGTTTTCCCGACTTCATAATGTGTTTCACATTATGAAGTCGGGACCCGGGGTGGACCACTTATGCATCAGTCTGTGAGGTCTCGGCGCCTCTACTTGTCTACATGCAAGTGGATCCCCCGCTGGCCCCACTATAGACTGGACTCTCACATTATTAACCTTTTCCACTCGGCATCCATTGCACCGGTTACCCAAGGGGCGATCCCCACATCTGCGGTCCCTTCCAGGGTTTCGCAATGTTCCCATTGGGTTACGTTTTTTCTTGCCCTGATGTGGGATCTGAGCCAAGTCGTTGTGGCATGTGCAGCCCTTTGATACATTTGTGATTAGAGGCTATATAAGTAAACTTTGATTGATTGATGGATTGATTTAAAGTTAAAGTCCCAACGATAGTCACACACACACTAGGTGTGGTGAAATTATCCTCTTCATTTGACCCATCACCATGTTTAACCCCTGGTAGGTGAGGGGAGCAGTGAGCAGCAGCAGTGGCCATGCTCGGGAATCCTTTTGGTGATTTAACCCCCAATTCGGGGCCGGCGTGGTGCGGTTGGGAGAGTGGCCGTGCCAACAACCTGAGGCTTCCTGGTTCAATTCCCACCTTCTACTAACCTCGTCACGTCCGTTGTGTCCTTGAGCAAAGACACTCCACCCTTGCTCCTGATGGGTCATGGTTAGGGCTTTGCATGGCAGCTCCCACCATCAGTGTGTGAATGGGTGAATGTGGAAATAGTGTCAAAGCATTTTGAGTACCTTGAAGGTAGAAAAGCGCTATACAAGTATAACCCATTTAATTCCAACCCTTGATGCTGAGTGCCAAGCAGGGAGGCAATGGTTCACATTTTTATAGTCTTTGGTATGACTCGGCCAGGGTTTAAACTCACGACCTTCCAGTCTCAGGGCGGACACTCTAACCACAAGGCCACGATTTAGAATGCATTTTAAAAAATACATCTGTCTTCTTGTCTCTCATAATGATTGTGAACAATAGGCAAAATTCCCCAAAAAGTGCAGTTCCTCTTTAAAGTGAAGGATGAGGCAAAAATACAGTCCTACCTACTTTACTGGACTGTGTTTACCTCCATTGACTAGGGAAGCACAGCCGTATTTATGAGCAGGCTTTGTTTGATGTCATTTATGTACCCTATGACTTTGTAATATTTGAGCCAATTCTCTGGGTGCCTCAAACCAAACCATTAGGGGAGACAAACTCAAGTATTTAGCTGGAGTAAACATTCCATTTGGGCAAGCATTTTATGGCGGCCATGGTCTTTCCATCCTTAACCTCTTCTTGAACTCTGTGTAAGAGTAGAGTCTAGACTTGCAGATGATGGAAATAAATCTCAAATGATTGACTTGGAGAAGAATAAATGAGATATGTGGCTAAATGGATAGATTCTGAATCATAGGTTCAGATGATATACCAAGTCTGTCATTGATGTTGTAACCCCATTTATTTATGTTTTATTTCCTTTGCATACTAATAATTTTGCTAGTTTTTTAATGTTTCGCACATTTCAACAGAAGTTTAATATAAATGTTACAGCAGAGAGTATCAGCAAAGAAGTGGAAATTAGTAATTAGATTAATAAATCAGGAGAGACAATAATATCCACACAGTACAACAGCGCATCCGACAGCCATAGATATGATAAAGTAGATAGACGACACAGGTCTTTAAGGCACAAGTTTTTGGCAACTGGGGCCAAAGTGTCTGAAAATTCTGTGGTTTTAGAAGGCACAAAACTAAATCAAGGATGCCTGCTCGCCATGTAGGGTCTTTTAATTTCATTTTCCTTCACTATGGAGGCTACTACATTTCTTATATGTCTTGTCTTCCATAACTACAGGTGCTGCTCAATAAATTAAAATATGACCAAAAAATGTATTTATTTCAGTAATTTCATTCAAAAAAGGAAACTTGTGTATTATATGTATTCATTACAAACAGACTGATCTATTTCAAGTGTTAATTTATTTTAATTGTGATGAGTATAACTGAAAACCAAATAAAATCCCAAATTCAGTATCAAATTCAGTATTTAGAAATGTTGGCCAACTGAAAAGTATGAACAGGAAAAGTATGAACATTTATGAACAATTACTGCAGCAATACGGCGTGGCGTGGAGACGATCAGTCTGTGTTATGAGAGCCCAGGTTGTTCTGATATTGTGGCCTTGTGCTCTTCCGCATTGTTGGGTTTGGCGTATCGCATTTTCCTCTGACAATATCCCATATATTTTCTATGAGGTTGAGGTCAGGTGAGTTTACTGGCCAATTAAAGGCCTACTGAAACCCACTACTTTCGACCACGCAGTCTGATAGTTTATATATCAATGATGAAATCTTAACATTGCAACACATTCCAATACGGCCGGGTTAGATTAGTAAAGTGCAATTTTAAATTTCCCGCAAAATATCCTGCTGAAAACGTCTTGGTATGATGACGTTTGCGCGTGACTTCACGGATTGTAGCGGACAGCATCGTGGCCAGCTATTAAGGCGTCTGTTTTCATCGCAAAATTCCACAGTATTCTGGACATCTGTGTTGGTGAATCTTTTGCAATTTGTTTAATGAACAATGGAGATAGCAAAGAAAGCTGTAGGTGGGAAGCGGTGTATTAGCGGCCGGCTGCTGCAACACAAACACGTAGCCGGTGTTTCATTGTTTACATTCCCGAACGATGACAGTCAAGCTTTACCATTGACCTGGGACAACAGAGACTCTTACCAGGAGGACTTTGAGTTGGATACACATGCTTGTGGAGATGGGACAACAGAGACTCTTAGCAGGAGGACTTTGAGTTGGATATGCGCTACCGTGAATACGCAGCTGCGGCTTCCAAACATTTGATCGCTTGCCCGTACCTGCGTGCCGCTATGTGCATGTCACGTACGTAACTTTGGGGAAATATATGTGCTGTATGAACTTTACGGAGGTGAACGGTACTTTGGGCTGTGGGATTGAGTGTGTTGTGCGGGTGTTTGATTTGTATTGGTGGGTTATATGGACGGGAGGGGGGGGTGTTTGTTATGCGGATTAATTTGTGGCATATTAAATATAAGTCTGGTTGTGTTGTGGCTAATAGAGTATATATATGTCTTGTGTTTATTTACTGTTTTAGTCATTCCCAGCTGAATATCAGGTCCCACCCGCCTCTCACAGCATCTT